>NC_057802.1:569490754-569528149 GCF_018294505.1 Triticum aestivum
AAAATCAGGGAGAAAGAATTATCACGTTTCACGAGACGGAGCCGCCGCCAAGCCCTGTTCTTCCTCAGGAGGGCAGATCTGGAGGCCGTTTGGGGCTCCGGAGAGGGGGATCTTCGTTCTTCGTCATCACCAACCAATCTCCATCGCCAATTCCATGATGCTCCCCACCGAGAGTGAGTAATTCCTTCGTAGGCTCACTGGTTGATGAGGAGTTGGATGAGATTCATCATGTAATCGAGTTAGTTTTGTTAGGGCCTGATCCCTAGTATCCACTATGTTCTTAGATTGATGTTGCTATGACTTTGCTATGCTTAATGCTTGTCACTTTGGGCCCGGGTGCCATGAACTCAGATCTGAACCGTTTATGAATTCATCATTATATCCATGTTTTAGATCCGATCTTGCAAGTTATAGTCACCTACTACGTGTTATGATCCAGCAGCCCCGGAGTGGCAACAACTGGGCCCACTCCCGGTGATGACCGTAGTTTGAGTTCATGTATTCATTATGTGTTAATGCTTTGTTGCGGTTCTCTATTAAAAGGAGGCCTTAATATCCTTTAGTTTTCAATATGGACCCCGCTGCCACGGGAGGGTAGGACAAAAGATGTCATGCAAGTTCTTTTAATAAAGCATGTATGACTATTTACGGAATACATGCCTACATTATATCGATGAACTGGAGCTAGTGCCGTATCGCCCTAG
Source organism: Triticum aestivum (assembly GCF_018294505.1). Classification (NCBI taxonomy): domain Eukaryota; kingdom Viridiplantae; phylum Streptophyta; class Magnoliopsida; order Poales; family Poaceae; genus Triticum; species Triticum aestivum. Next base: position 569,491,459 of record NC_057802.1, read on the forward strand.
GTTATAACTGTCACATGATGAATATCATCCAACAAGTCACCGATCCAATGCCTACGAATCTATTTATATTGATCTTGCTGCCATACTATTTCTATCATCACTGTTACACTTGCTACAAATTACTGTTATCACTGTTACTGTTATCATTGCTGCTGTCACTACTATCAAAACTATCAAACTACTTTGCTACTGATCACTTTGCTGCAGATAATTAATCTCCAGGTGTGGTTGAATTGACAACTCAGCTGCTAATACCTTGAAATAATTTTTGGCTCCCCTTGTGTCGAATTTATAAATTTGGGTTGAATACTCTACCCTCGAAAACTGTTGCGATCCCCTATACTTGTGGGTTATCAAGACCTTTTTCTGGCGCCGTTGCCGGGGAGCATAGCAATATTTGTTGAGTCACTTGGGATTATTATCATATTATCACTATGAAGAATCTGAAGGATCCAAAGACTAAGATATTTCCCTCAAAGATGAGGGGAGGTAAGGAACTGCCATCCAGTTCTGCTTTAGATTCACCTTCTGTTATGAGTAAAGTTGCAACACCACCACATGCTATGAATTCTACTATGTCACCAGTTATTGATGATGCTACTTCTACTATGAATGATGCTTATGATGATGCTAGTACCTTGCTTGATAATGATGATGTGCCACTTGGTGATTTTCTTGATGAACAAATTGCTAGAGTTATACAACATGATGTTGTTGGATCTGATGATGAGCTTGAAACTGAAACTCTTGAAACACCTGCTAGAACTATCCTTCCTAGATATGAATTGCCTAAGGTACCGGAAGGTTATGTTATGACTGAGGAGGCAACTAGAGATATTCTGGCTTGTAAGGATAGAGATGATCTAGAGAAATTATTATGCAAGTATAAAGAAAAATATCTGAATGCTAGAATGAAATGTGATCCTAAGTTTGCTACTTCACCTATCTGTATTACTGATAAGGATTGAATTCTCTATCGACCCAGAGTTAATTACTTTGGTTGAATCTGATCCTTTCCATGGTTATGAAACTGAAACTGTTGTGGCACATCTTACTAAGTTGAATGATATAGCCACCCTTTTTACTCATGATGAGAAAAATCGCTCTTAATTTATTCTCAAATTATTTCCTTTCTCGTTAAACGGTGATGCTAAAGCTTGGTACAATACTCTTACTCCTGGTTGTGTGCGTAGTCCCCAGGATATGATTTATTACTTCTCTGAAAAATCTTTTCCTGCTCATAAGAAACAAGCTGCCTTACAGGAAATATTTAACTTTGTGCAAACTAAAAAAGAGAGTCTCCCACAAGCTTGTGGGAGGCTTTGCCAGTTACTTAATGCTTTGCCTGATCATCCTCTTAAGAAAAATGAACTACTTGATATCTTCTATAATGGACTAACCGATGCTTCTAGAGACTTTCTAGATAGTTGTGGTGGTTGTGTTTTCAGGGAACGAACTATTGCTCAAGCTGAAGAATTATTGAATAACATATTGAAAAATTATGATGATTGGACTCTTCCTGAACCACCGCCTACACCCACTCCAAAGAAGAGGGGTATATTATATCTCAGTCCTGAAGATATGCAAGAGGCAAAGAAATCTATGAAGGAAAAATGTATTAAAGTTGAGGATGTTAAAAATTTACCCCCTATTGAAGAAATACATGGGCTTAATACATCACCGCGCCTAAGGTGGTAGAGGTAAATTCTCTTATGAAATTCAATGAAAATGGCAATCCTCACAATATGCACCCTAGTCAATGCCTTTATGAGTTTGAAAACTACATTAGAAAACAAGATCACTTCAATGCAAATGTTATGAAACAATTGAAATACAATTCGGATATGATTGCTCGCTTGAGTGACTTGTTATTTAGAATTTCAAATGATGTTAGAGGTTGGAAAACATGCTTCTATGATACAAACCCAGTTAGAACAAGTTGCTAAATCACAAAGAGAATTGCTTGATGAAATGAATAATAATATGCATGACTTTGCTGTTAGAGTTGCAACTAGAGGAGGTAAAATGACTCAAGAACCACTTTATCCTGGGGGACACCCAAAAAGAATTATACAAGATTCACATAGAAATAACACTAGTGCACCTAGTCCTTCTAAAAAGAAGAAGAATAAGAAGAAAAATGATAGGACTTTGCATGCTTCTAGTGAACCTGAAATAGAGAAACCTCCTGATAATGAAAATCAAACTTCTATCTCTGATGCTGAAACTCAATCTGGTAATGAACACTCACCTAGTGATAATGAAAAAGATAATGTTGATGTTCATGAAGATGCTCAACCAAATGAAAAAGAACCAGATAATGATGTTGAGATAGAACCACCTGTTGATCTTGATAACCCACAACCTAAGAATAAAAGATATGATAAAAGAGACTTTGTTGCTAGAAAACACGGTAAAGAAAGAGAACCGTGGGTTCAAAAACCTATGTCTTTTCCACCCAAGTCAACTAAAAAGAATGATGATGAAGAATTTGAACACTTCGCTGAAATGATGAGCCTAATCTTTTTGCGTACTCGCTTGACTGATATCTTGAAAATGCCTCCTTATGCAAAGTACATGAAAGACATCATCACTAATAAGAGAAAAATACCGGAAGATGAAATCTCCACTATGCTTGCTAATTACACTTTTAAAGATGGAGTACCTAAAAAACTTGGAGATCTGGGTATACCAACTATACCTTGCTCCATCAAAAAGAATTATGTGAAAACTGCTTTGTGTGATTTAGGAGCTGGTGTTAGTGTTATGCCTTTCTCTTTATATAAAAGACTTGACTTGAATAAAATCACACCTACTGAACTATCTTTGCAAATGGCTGACAAGTCAACTGCCATACCTATCGGTATCTGTGAGGATGTGCCCGTTGTTGTTGCTAATGTTACTATTTTCACTCACTTTGTTATACTTGAGATGCCCGAGGACGACAACATGTCGATTATCCTTGGTAGACCCTTCCTGATACTGCAGGGGCTGTTATTGATTGCAATAAAAGCAAGATCACTTTTCATATTAATGGTAATGAGCATACGGTGCACTTTCCAAAGAAACAATTCCAGGTGAACGGTATTGAAAAATCTCCGACAATCACTATTGAAAGTTTTCATATACCTCTACCTACTGTCAAAAAGAAATATGAAATGCTTATTGTTGGGGAGATGCATATCCCCATTGAGGTAACTTAGTGATTTACGAAAGTTCTTCAGTTTCATGCTAATCGAAGGTGGTTGTTAATAAGACCTGATCAACCTTATTAATGAATCATTTTTGAGCGGTATGAAGTTGATGAATTTAGTAAGCACTGCCTTCTGTCTTTACTTTTTGTTTTTTGATTTTATTAGTTAAATAAAATAAAATGCCATGTTTATTAGTCTGGTTTTCTGAATTTCCCGTGGAATAAAAAATGACCAAAAAATAAAAGTTCTCAGAATGCCCTGAAAATTTAATACGATTTTTTCCTAAATATTTAGGAATTTTTGGTGCAAATAATACCAGAGGGGGGTGCACCTGGTGCGCACAACCCACCAGGGCGCGCCAGCACCCCCTGGCGCGCCATGGGGGGTTGTGGTCCCCACGTGGGCCCCCTCACTTATCTCTTTAGCCCACATCATCGCTCACCTCCAGAAAAAAAATCCTCATTGCTCTCTCTCCCGTGTTGTTGAGCTCAAACCCGCAGATTTCAATCTCTTTGCTCGAAGCTCCGTTTTTGAAATTGTTTCGGGGATTTGTTGCTTGGTATGTGACTCCACCACTTGTCCAATTAGTTTTTGTTTTAGTGGTTTATACTTTGAATAAATAGCTGCTCTTGGGGCTGCTGTAGATGTGCTTGCATGTTGAATTCTTAGTGTTCTAAGTAGTTTGAATGCTTGCTATGGCCTCTATGTATCCCTCTGAGTGATTGCTATTAGTTTTGTGAAGTTTTGTTGGTAAAATTTTGTGGACTAAAAAATTCAGATTTTTGTTCATAGGAAAAATTGTACGCGGACATGAATATCTTCAGGAAATTTGGCTCTAAGAAGAACTCCAAGGGAGTTATTGGGGAGTCTTCTGATAGTGATCTCCGCCCTCGGAGGTTGGCGGAGGTACGGCCATGTGAATGGCCGCACACCCCGTTCCTGCAAGAGGCTAGAATTCAAGAGGAGTTTATGCAATTTATTGCCAACGCCGGTCTCACCGACTTCATCGCAGATGAGTGTGAACAGCACCAAATCCTCACAAACATGTTTGTTCAAAGTTTTACTTTCTTGCCTAGAAATAATCCTCCTGAAGTGAGTTTTGATTTATATGCGGAAAACCATCAGATACCACTTATTGAGTTTTGCAACATATGCATGATCCCGTCTGATGGGAGCTTGGCTGAGCCTAGGCCCGCTGAGTTTGAGGATTTTTGTCGCACTTTGACAGTGGGTGATGAGAGGAGAGTGTCAGCCATCACTGCTGGTGGTTTACATTTTCCTATTGTTCGTTACTTTGCATATTTCATCACCAAATGCTTGCTTGCTAGGGAGAAGGTGGGTGCACTTAGTTCACCAGACCTTACTGTTTTACGTCGTGCAATAGATGGCGACAACACGTATAGCTTGGGAGCTATTGTGGCTCATCGCCTCCATCTTAATAAATCTCAGGGTAAAATACATGGTGGGATTTTTGCTACTCGTTTGGCGGCTCACTTCGAGGTTGAGATACGCCCTCATGATTACCCTCTGACCAAGGTTTACCTAGACCAGGCAGCCATGTATCACCATCACTTTCTTGCACATGATTGTCCTAACATTGCCGTTCCTTATAACTTGGTTTATAGCGTTGATACCCGTGATGTTATCCCCTTGCCTGCACCTGCTTTGTTTGATTCTGCTGCTAGGGGCGGATACAGGATTATGCCTGCAGACATCCTCGCCTACTAGAACGCTCACGCTGCTGCAGAAGCTGCACAGGCACCTCAGCAGTGGGATGTGTGGATGCCCGCTCCTCAGGATCCTTACTACCCTCCAGGCTGCTGATTGATTACCAACTTAGGCCAAAAGTCTAAGCTTGGGGGAGTACGTGTTTCTCACCGACATTACATTCATGTCAACATATCATTTTATTTGTCAGTGTTCACACTTTTTCATTGTATTATTCATGCTTAGATTTATTTTCTTGCTTTTCTCTTGTGTGTTTGAAAAACTTTAGAAAAACCAAAAAAAAGTAGTTGTAGTAGTTTACTTTCTGCATGCTTAGTAGTAGTACTAAATAGAAAATCCAAAAAGATTTCCCTATTCTTCTTTTGCTTGTTGGGAGCTTTCCCATGTAAATAGTTTTTCTCGTTCTTGCTTTTATTTGCTTGTTCAAGAAAAAAGCAAAAACTCCTAAAAATATTTCAGTGTGTTTCTCTGAATTTATTTTCTTTTTGTTTGAGTCTTACCAAGGAGAAGACCACGATGAAAATGATGAGTGGCTCTCATATGACTAATCGTTGAACTAATAAGAGCCCATTTTACCTTGTCTTCTCTTGTTGAATAAAATGTTTTGCAGATTCCAGCTTAGTCCATGGCACTGAACTATTATTATTTTCATATCATTCGGTCGTGCAAGTCAAAGGCAATAATGACGATATTCGATGCGCTGGCCGTGGCAAAGAGAAACTGGTATGAACTCGACTTGTCCTGTTTGTGTAAATATGTTTAACCTAGTATCCAGGCTTCAGCCCATTATGATTAAAAATGTTTGCAGTGACAATTAGAGATTACAGTTTCTCATGCCATGCATAAGTACCTAGGAGTGGATAATGATTTATCTTGGATATCAACGTAGCGTTAAATGATTGTGATGTAGTATGATGATATGGTATCCTTATCTGAATGTTCGAGTGGCCTGACCTGACACATGTTCATGCATGTAGTTGAATCAAAACCAACATACCCTCTATGATATTTATGTTCATGGTGTTCATATCCTACTCATGCTAGTGTCCAATGTTACTTATGCATAATGCATAGTTATGATCATTGTTGCTCTCTAGCTGGCCGCTTCTCAATCTTAACTGCTAGCCTTCGCCTGTACTAAGTGGGAATCCTGCTTGTACATCAAAAACCTTGAACCCAAAGTTATTCTAGATGAGTCCATCATACCTATCTATATACGGTATTACCCTGCCGTCCTAAGTAAATTTGCATGTGCCACCTCTAAAAACTTCTAAAAATTATCCTTTTGTGTGGTTGGATCGTTCATGGAACGACAGGAGGTGGTTGATATCTTCCATGCTAAGCGGGTTATTCTCAGGTCGAGTGTTTATTCACTTGCCATTCGCACGAGAAAATGGGCGGTAATAGGGATTCCCAGTCCCGAACTAAAAAATGCAAATAATTAAACAAAACTCCCGCGGGACTGATGTTGGTGTGGACGGCACCCGTTGTTCCGGACAAGCTGTGGAGTGTGATTGATGGTGGAGGGGGGGTAAACCTTTACTTTTATCGCTTGGGAACCTCCACTAGCATGGAAGATGTTGATAACTAATGGTCGTGAAGTGAATAAGAAGGGTGCATGTCTCAAAATAATCATTTTATCTCTGTTTTAAAAATTGAGCTCTGGCACCTCTGCAAATCACTGCTTCCCTCTGCGAAGGGACTTTCTATTTATTTTTATGTTGTGTCATCACCTTCTAAAACAAGCGCCAGAACCTGAGAGCACAGTTGTCATGATTTATGCATTGTGTATAGCTAATGTTGGGTGCATCATGACTGGATCTTTTCTACCATGAATTCGATGTTTAGTCACTGCTTGAACTTTGGAGGTGCTCTACATTTATGTTTTGCGGTCTCAGAAAGGGCTAGCGAGATACCACTATTGTCATATTATATCATGGTTGTTTTGACAATGTGTTGCCGTTTGAGATATCTTATTATTGCTTGGTAGCTGATTATGTCATTGATATGAGTTAATATAATCTTTAAGAGTTATTGTTGACATGGTTAGTTATAATGATTGGCTGAAAACCTGGGTGCTGTTTAAGCTTATTTAAGTTTTTCTTTTTCACTTTTAGTTTATCAACTGATTTGCTTGAGGACAAGCAAAGGTGTAAGCTTGGGGAGTTGACACGTCTCCAACATATCTACTTTTTCTCACGCTTTTCCTCTTGTTTTGGACTCTAATTTGCATGATTTGGATGAAACTAACCCCGGACTGACACTGTTTTCAACAGAACTACCATGGTGTTGTTTTTGTGCAGAAATAAAAGTTCTTGGAATAAAGTGAAACTTTGCGAGGATTTTTTATGGAATAAAAGAAGATTTTTGGAGCCAACAACCACCGGAGAGGGGCCCTTGGGTGAGCACAACCCACCAGGGCGCGCACCCCTCTCCTGGCGCGCCCAGGTGGGTTGTACCCACCTGGTGGCCCCGCTGATGACCCCCCCTGATACTATAAATTCACATTATTCCAGAAAAAATCAGGGAGAAAGAATTATCGTGTTTCACGAGACGGAGCTGCCGCCAAGCCTTGTTCTTCCTCGGGAGGGCAGATCTGGAGTCTGTTTGGGGCTCCGGAGAGGAGGGTCTTCGTTCTTCGTCATCACCAACCAATCTCCATCGCCAATTCCATGATGCTCCCCTCCGGGAGTGTGTAATTCCTTCGTAGGCTCGCTGGTCGGTGAGGAGTTGGATGAGATTCATCATGTAATCGAGTTAGTTTTGTTAGGGTCTGATCCCTAGTATCCACTATGTTCTTAGATTGATGTTTCTATGACTTTGCTATGCTTAGTGCTTGTCACTTTGGGCCCGGGTGCCATGAACTCAGATCTGAACCGTTTATGAATTCATCACTAGTGACTGGATCTTGCAAGTTATAGTCACCTACTATGTGTTATGATTCAGCAACTCCGGAGTGACAACAACCGGGCCCACTCCCGGTGATGACCGTAGTTTGAGGAGTTCATGTATTCACTATGTGTTAATGCTTTGTTCCGGTTCTCTATTAAAAGGAGGCCTTAATATCCCTTAGTTTCCAATATGGACCCCGCTGCCACGGGAGGGTAGGACAAAAAATGTCATACAAGTTCTTTTAATAAAGCACGTATGACTATTTACGGAATACATGCCTACATTATTGTCAGGACCCCGATTCCAAGTCACACCGATCTAGCCTGTAACACCTCATATAACATTGCGGCCTCACGCACGGTACTCCCACGGGTGTCGCCTTACCATGGCCCGGGACCGTTTGCGCCTTTTGGCTCACGTATATGATAATGTCGCTAGCATCCATATGACAGAGAACCCGGGCCGACATGGCTAGTCGTGAACCCAAAGCGGCACTAACATATGGGGACAGGCATACATGAATCAACATCGAACGTGTCGGTCAGCAGCGTGTAAATCCGGGCTGTAGCACTGGGCTAACAGGACTCCGGGAACCCGGGCTGTAGCAGGCTAGGCAGGACTCCGGATGTCACCGCGTGACATTTCCCCGAAGGGACAGACACAGGAACGATATGACTCACATGCCGGCCAGTCAAGTGTCCAGAGCAGTAGTGCTGGGCTAGCAGGACTCCGGTGAACCGGGCTGTAGCGGACTACTATGGCTCAAGGAGGCACTAGACTACATTTCCCCATAAGAGAGGCTGCTAAAGATAAACAACTAGATTGTCGGATCCCACACATACCAAGCATTTCAAACATACACACAATATGCTCGATATGTGCAAATACAACATGGCATCACAACAAAACTCTACAACTCAAGTACTTTATTTAAAGGGCTCCGGAGAGCCTTACATAACTTGTTCATACAGATAGGGGTCACATGACCCGACACTCAAGTCATACAATCATACAAGCACATGCGGAAGCAAACTGTCTGGGTACAGACACTAAAAAGAAAGAAGGCTTGACGAAGCCTGTCTATCTACATAGGCCCTTCACAAGCCTAGATCACCACCTGGGTGGCGCGTCACTCGTCGTCGTCGAGTTCTACGTAGAACCCGTCCGAAGGGGCGGTGTTGTCGTCTGAAAACAGTAATTAAAGCAACATGAGTACAAAGGTACTCAGCAAGTCTTACAACAGATCCTACTATACATGTTCATTCTCAAGAAGGTAGTGGGGTTGTTGCAGCAAGCCATCTTTGACTCTTGGCTAAGCTATCCTACGATACACCACTTGTGAAATAGTTTTTCGCACACGAGTCCGCTAATCACCATCTCAATACTCCACCGTGGATCCTCCCTCGTCATCCAACGAGAGGGCCATCCGCGGTACTCACACTTATCTTGAGGCTTTTAGTAGTATCCATTTACTTGTCTATGAACTGCATAAGCCACCAAGTAGTCCTTTACCGCGGACGCGGCTATTCGAATACCCTGCAGGGGTGTACTTCGTCACACACGCTCTCACCACTTATCGTCGCTACACGACGTGTACTCGGCAACCTTCAAGCGGAAGCCCAACGTGGGTGTCGGCCACAGCCTACCTAAACACTCGAGTCTCTAGTCCAGGTTTATCGCCTATTCAGGTTCCATCCGCAGGGAGTCCGGCCGAGGTTTCCACTTACGGCCCCGAACGATGTGTGCAGGGTTCCCGGTCACCAAACGGGCGACTCGGTACACCGGGCCACGAGCCTACCGCATCACAGCCCACCCCTTGGTCAGCGCTGTCCACGGCCTCCAGCTTACTACAAACACCAGAAACTACGTGCAACTCCTGGACAGAGGACAAGGGTGATTAAGAAGCCGAGGGGGTCCATTGGTTTCGGGCCCAATGTGTGGTAGTAGCTGAATCTTAAATCACGCATACAGATCTCAGTTCTTAGGGACGGTCTCAATGAAACAACCCACCATGTACTCCTACATGGCCTCCCATCGATACCTTTACCAAATCGTATTCAACACTTCACTCTCTTTACCGACACACACACTTTCACTCTAGTTCATCACCCTGATGAGCCAGACCTGACACAACTCTAAGCATAGCAAGCATAGCATTGTAGGAACACAACATGGCTCAATCAACTCCTACACATGCTAGTGGGTTTCATCTAGTTACTGTGGCAATGACAGGTCATGCAAAGGAAAGTGGGTTCAACTACCGCAACACACAGCAGTTTGAATCGCGTTGTCTTAATGCAGTAAACGAGAGCAGAAGCGAGAAGATGGGTTTGTATCGAAATGATCAATGGGTTGCTTGCCTGACAGAGTGGTGGTGGGATACTGCCCTTCAGTTGGATACTCGTGAATATCCTCGGAGGCAGGACCTACCACAATGAACACATCGAAGCACAATCAACATCAAGCAAGTGCAACAATATGATGCATGCATGGGACATGGCAAAATGGATGTATTGGGCTAATGCAACTAAGGCCAGAAGGGTTTGGACTAATTTGAATCAAAGATTCAAATTCCAAGTTCATAAATGGCCCATATTAGTGCTTTATCTTGTTCTGTATAAAACAGTAGGTTAACTTGCTTAATCATGCATGAAACCAGTACAGATGGATAGAATGGATTTTTCTGATCATTTTTCATATATAAATCTTTTCATTCTGAGCTATAGATTATTTTCTATGATTTTTTGAAGTTTGTGATAATTTCTGGAATTTCCAATATAAAAATAATTCCAGTAAAAGCTTTACTGCGTCAGCCTGACGTCAGTGTGACGTCAGCAAGTCAACGGGGTCGTCCAGGTCAAACCTGACGTGTGGGTCCCCTGTGTCAGTGTCACTGTTAGGTAATTAGTTAATTAGGATTAGTTTTAACTCTAACCCAGATTTATTTAGCAGGCGGGCCCCACTTGTCAGTGACCCTGGGGGGGTCAAACCGTGGTCAAACCACGCTGACTCGCCGGCGTTTAGCCGCCGGCGACGTCCAGACGCGGCGGTGGAGTGCGGGTTTGCTCCTCCGGCGACCAAAAGGACGGCGGAGAGCACCTACGTGTAGCTGGGGGCGAACCGCGTCGACTGGTGGTGGTAGTGTAGCTCGGGGTCGCCGGAATCGACGCCGGCGACGAGCCGTGCGGCTGCCGGGGTACGGGCGTAGTCGAAACCGTAGCTAGAGAGCGCGGCGAGGAACGTGCGAGGGTGCTACGGGTTCCTGGCGTTGCGGTGAAGCTAATGGCTACGGTGGTGTGGCCGTTGGATGGCCGGAGCCTCGTCGGCGACGAGCTCGTGCGGCGGCGCGTTCGGGTGAGCTTCGTGCAGTAGCTACAGAGCGAGAGAGAGAGAGAGGAGAGGATGGGAGGGTGGCCATGCTCACGGCGGTTGCGACGGAGCAGGCGGCGAGGTCGGAGACGAGCTGTAGCAGTGGCGACGGCGGAGGGGATCTCCGACGGTGAGCGGCGAAAGCGAGGTCGGTGGCGGAGCTTCGGGGCAAACGAGCGCTCGGGGCTCGGCTTGCTCGAAGGAGTGGGCGACGGCGGTGCTATAGGACACGGTGGTACGGCGCGAGGTCGACGATGGGCGCGGCTACTCCGGTGAGGTGGCTGCGGCGGCGTCGGCCATGGTGGGGAGAAGGCGAGGGAGAGGCGATGGGGGAGAATGGCGATGTCCGGGGGCTCGGGGCGCGTCGAGGGAGGTCGGCCAGCTCATCCGCGGCGAGGGCGGCAAGCAGGTGGCGCGGTGGCGAGCTCGCGCTCGCCGGCGTCACCTCTCTGCCTGCTCTGGCGAGAGCAGGCAGCTGACTGGCGTGGGCCAGCACAGTGCTGGGCCGCCAGGTGGGCTGCCAGGTAAGTTCTCTGCCTTCTGTTCTTTTCTCTTTTTTATTTATTTTTGTACTGTGTTTTGAAATAGTAAAAATACTATTTCATTTGGAAAAATCCTGAAAATATTTTGAGGCACCTTTGAGATTATTCCCAACAGCCTAAAAATACTTTCAAGATTATTTGGGCATTTGAAAATATTTATAGCATTTAAAATGCCCAAATGCAAATACTTATGGCTTGTGCAAAAATCCAAGATGGCCTCCAAAAATATGAAACCATTTTTGGCAGAGGTTTTAGCCAAGACCAAAGGTGGTGAACATTTATGGAGGGCATTTCAGGTTCATTGGAAAGAATTTTAGTAAACCCTAGTTGTTCCTGGGGGGGTGCTGGGGGTTTTCTGGCATCCCCATTTCAGGTTTCTGTGAAATGTAGACATGATGCAACACTCTAATGCATGAACTAACTAGGATGTGACAACTCACCCCCACTCAAAAGAATCTCGTCCCGAGATTTAGGATCCGTTGGAAAGAAGGTGGGGTACTCAAGTCGAAGACGATCCTCCCTTTCCCAAGTAGCTTCTTCCTCGGAATGGTGTGACCATTGAACTTTGAGAAACTTGATGTTTCGGCGTCGAGTGGTACGCTCGGCTTGATCAAGGATTTGAACGGGATACTCCCGATATGTGAGATTATCTTGGAGATCAAGCGTTTCGTGGTCCACTCCACGGATAGGATCCGAGAAGCAACGCCGGAGTTGGGAAACGTGGAAGACGTCATGAACCTTGGAAAGATGCGGAGGTAGTTCCAATTGGTAGGCAACTTCTCCTCGCTTGGCAAGAATGCGAAAGGGTCCAATGTAGCAAGGGGCCAATTTGCCTTTGATACCGAATCGATGGGTTCCCTTTAAAGGAGTCACCCGAAGGTAAGCCTTCTCGTCAACCTCAAAAGTCATAGCCTTATGTTTGCGATCATAATGGCTCTTTTGGCGAGATTGGGCTGTTTTCAATTTCTCACGAATAATGTGAACCTGCTCTTCTGCTTCCTGGATCATATCCGGGCCAAAGAGTTGTCTTTCCCCGGTTTCCGACCAGTTAAGAGGCGTTCGACATTTTCGTCCATAGAGAACCTCGAAAGGGGCTTTGCCCAAGCTAGCTTGATAACTATTGTTATAAGCGAACTCGGCGAATGGGAGGCATTTCTCCCAATCCATGCCGAAAGAGATGACAGAAGCTCGGAGCATATCCTCCAGAATTTGATTAACTCGTTCTACCTGACCACTTGATTGAGGGTGAAAGGCGGTGCTAAAAGAGAGACGGGTTCCCATAGCATTTTGGAAACTTTCCCAAAATCGAGAGGTGAAGAGACTTCCACGGTCTGAGTTAATTTCCAATGGAACACCATGAAGAGACACTATTCGGGAGATGTACAAGTCTGCTAGCTGGCTAGCGGTTATACTCTCACGAACAGGTAGGAAGTGGGCTACTTTGGAAAGACGATCGACAACAACGAAGATAGCATTATTCCCTCTCTTGGTCCTGGGAAACCCGGTAATGAAATCCATACCGATTTTGTCCCATTTCCATTCAGGAATAGCTAGAGGCTGAAGGGTGCCAGCAGGTCGTTGATGCTCTGCTTTAACACGTCGGCAGACGTCGCAATTAGCAATGTATTGAGCAATTTCTCTCTTCATCCTAGTCCACCAGAACCTCTGGCGTAGGTCTTGATACATTTTAGTACTACCGGGATGAATGGTGAGAGGAGATTCATGAGCTTCCTTAAGGATCAATCGCCTCAGGTTGCGTACCTTGGGAACCACTAGGCGGTTTCCAAAGAACACGACACCTTGGTCATCAATGGAGAAACAATCCGCAACTCCTTTCTTGATGTTTCTCTTAATACTGGAGATTCCCGGATCTACCTTCTGAGCTTTGATGATCTGATCCGTAAGGGTAGGTTTCGCCACCAGGGTGGATAGAAATCCTTGAGGAACAATGTGAAGGTTAAGCTTGCAGAATTCCTCGTGGAGAAGTGGTTGGCTTTGTTGTAACATCAAGTTGTTACAATAGGATTTACGGCTTAGCGCATCAGCCATGACATTGGCTTTGCCCAGAGTGTAAGTTATTTCTAAGTCGTAGTCTGAGATCAACTCGACCCAACGTCTTTGCCTGAGATTCAAATCCGGTTGGGTGAAGATGTATTTCAGACTCTGGTGGTCGGTGAAAATCTCGCAACGATTACCGAGAAGGTAATGTCGCCATGTTTTGAGTGCATGGACTACGGCTGCAAGCTCTAGATCATGTGTGGGATAATTATCCTCATGTGGACGCAACTGTCGGGAAGCGTAGGCAATCACATGACGATCTTGCATGAGTATGCAACCTAGTCCTTGTCGCGAGGCGTCGCAATAGATAACAAAGTCCTTAGAAAAATCTGGTGGTACGAGTACGGGGGCAGATGTCAGGCGTCTTTTCAGTTCCTGAAAGCTGAACTCGCACTGTGGGGTCCACTCGAACTTTTTATCTTTCTTGAGGAGTTCGGTTAGAGGTTTAGCAACCTTGGAGAAATTCTCGACGAAGCGGCGGCAGTAGCTCGCTAAGCCAAGGAAACTCCGAACTTGCTTGACCGTTTCAGGGGGAGTCCAGTCAAGGATGGCTTGAACTCGCTCGGGATTGACAGCAATACCTTTACCAGAGATTACATGGCCTAGATAGGTCACTTCTGGCAACCAAAATTCACACTTGGAGAATTTAGCATAAAGGCGATGCTCTCGGAGTTTCGTCAGTACTAGCCTTAAATGCTCGGCATGTTCTGCCTCGTTCTTGGAGTAGATGAGTATATCATCGAGGTATACTACGACGAATTTATCCAAATACTCCATGAAGATTGAGTTCATTAACCGAGAAAAGGTGGCTGGAGCATTGGTTAACCCGAAGGACATGACTGTATACTCGTATTGGCCATAACGAGTAACAAAGGCCGTTTTAGGGATGTCCCCGTTCTTGATTTTGATTTGATGGTAGCCCAACCTCAAATCCATTTTAGAGAAGACTGAGGATCCAGCGAGCTGATCATACAGGTCGTTGATCCTGGGAAGCGGATACTTGTTCTTGATTGTGACTAGGTTGACGGGTCGGTAATCTACAACCATCCGATCCGTACCATCCTTCTTCTTGACGAAGAGGACGGGGCAAGCCCACGGAGAAGAACTAGGACGGATGAAACCCTTTTTCAAGGACTCATCGAGTTGTTTCTTAAGCTCGGCTAGCTCTAGGGGTGCCATCTTATAGGGTCTTCTAGAGATTGGGACGGTTCCTGGAACAAGGTCTATCACGAACTCAACATCCCAGGTGGAATACCTGGCAGTTCTTCAGGGAAGACATCCGGAAAGTCACGGACTACCGGCACATCTTCGAGGTCTGGAAGAGGGTTGGCATTTAGTGAGTAGAGCTGACGCTTAGACACTCGGGTCAAAACATTGACTGTCTTGCCCGACGGATGGGTGAGTTGAACAGTTCTAGTAGAGCAATCAATCTTAGCATAATGAGCTGACATCCAGTCCATACCCAAGATGATGTTTATGTCCGAGGACTTGAGAGCTATTAGTGATGCAAGGAAGACCAGTCTGTCAACAAGAATTTCATTTCCATGGCTTATCTTAGAGGTTTGCCATCTAGAACCAGGAGTTTGAATTTCCATGGAAGTAGGCATGTCACTAAATGTGGTGTTGTGTAATCGAGCGTAGCTCTCAGAGATAAATGAATGAGATGCTCCAGTATCGAAAAGAACAGTTGTCGGATGGCAATTAACAAGGAGCGTACCAAGGACGACGTTGGTCCTCATGAGTTTCTTCAGCTGAAACGTAGTTGACATGGCCACGTGCAGTGGTGGCTGGCTTGGCGTAGTAAGTCTTTCCTGCTGACTTACCACGGCCAACGGACTGTCCAGGTTGATTGAGGTTGTTTCGGGGGCACTCGCGCAAATAGTGACCCGTTTCTCCACACTTGAAGCATGTCACAATATTGGGGCGTGGAGCAGCATTAGCAGCGGGGCCACCATAAACCTTGGGCGGTGCATGCTGCTGGTTGGGGCGAGGCGCCTCGAAGGATGGCCTCGGAATGAACCTGGGTGGCAGAGCAGTATTTGGAATCCAGACCCGGCGCTTCTGGGATCCGGAGCCAGATGAGGAACCAAAGTCACGAGAGTGCTTGCGTGTAGCGTCATAGTCAGTTTGTCCTGTCTCGGCACTGATGGCCTTATTGACCAACTTCTGGAAAGAGGTGCACTCATGCAGACGGAGATCACGGCGAAGCTCGGGGCTAAGTCCCTTGCGGAACCTTGCCTGCTTCTTGGCGTCGGTGGATACCTCTTCAGGAGCATAGCGTGCTAGATTTCCAAACTCACGGCTGTAAGCATCCACGGTCAGTCTGCCTTGGGTGAAGTTGCAGAATTCTTCCCGCTTACGATCTATGAGACCCTCTGGAATGTGATGCTCACGGAAAGCCTCACTGAATTCAGCCCAAGTAGTGATTTGGCCAGCTGGGCGCATAGCCTCAAAGTTCTCCCACCAAAGGCTAGCAGGGCCTTCGAGGTGATAGGCAGCGTAGGTAACCTTATCAGCTTCGGCCACGTTGGCAGAACGTAGCTTATGGGTGATGCTGCGAAGCGAATCATCCGCATCAAGGGGCTCGACGGAGTGGTTGAACTTCGGTGGGTACAGCTTGATAAAGTCATTGATGGACACCAGGTCATTCCTCTGGTGACGTGCAGTATTCTGCTCAATTCGCTCTAGCAAGCGGTTAGTCTCACGCTTGTTTCTTTCTGCCTCCAGCATAACTTCGGCCAGTGAAGGCGGTTGGGGCAGATCCTCCGCCCTGGCTGCATTGGCTTCACCCTGCGCCTGGACAGCAGGGTTGTTGCGGGTGGTAACCATCCTAGGAGAAACAAAGCAACGGTTTAGACGAGGATGGCTAAATCTTGATAGGGAAATGCGGAATGTAATGGATAACACGGAATGCAGAGATGACCATCAGTATGACATGGTAACATAGCAACATACATATACCAACGGTCATACACGCCATACATAGCTTAATACAAGCCCAGGCCAAGGTACAACTACGATGAAAGACGATACATCTCATCAGAGGCATTCCAAGCTCCTATACATTATTTTTCTACACCTCCGGAACGTGATACACACCAAGTCGTATCCCACAAGACACGCAGGACTGTGGAGATTACAACTGTTACATTACTAGTGGAACTACTACCAACTCAGACGTCCTCGTAGTAATCCTCATAGAAGTCACCACCATGTCCTGGAAGCTGAACATGATCATCTGGAAACAGTCGGTCCTGTGGAGCTTGCGGTCCATAGGGACTCGGGTGTGGCCTTGGTCCAACAAACGGTGGCAGATGGGGTCCACGAGGAGGGGTGATGCCTCCTACATCACGCCATTCCATACATTCTGGCAGACCAGATCGCACGGGGTATATGTCCCTCATGTCCATGAACCCAGCTTGCACGACAGGTGCAAACCGTGTCAGTGTGGCCCAGTGATCAGCACGAGCATTAAAGAGCTCCATCCGCAAGGCACGATTCTCACGGTCCTTGTCCTCAAGCATCTCGGTGGTGGTACGGAGTAGTGAGCCCTCATGGGTAGAATCACAGTAAGTGGCCTGATAGTACCCCTGTGCCCCAGGGAGTGCTGCTGGCATGTAGCAGAAGTCGGTGTTCTGAAGCAAGGCAGTTATGGCTCGCATGATAGTCATCATTGAGTAAGCTGCGTCCTGCACAGACATCTCGATAGTAACCCCAAGTCCATAAGAGCAATGGAGGGGTTCAGTGGCTCCAGGATAAGATGGGTAGATCCTGACTGTGCAAAGATATTGACTTTGATTAAAGTCTCGGAACTGCTCCTCGACGGTATACTCGGGATACCAACGATAGCCTGTCTCAACCATCACTCGGACCAACATGGCCGTGTGACCAGGTACGCCGATGCACCGGGTCAGACGAACCACTTGGTTCTGGGAACGGGTGGCCATCTGAAAGCACGAAATAATGCAAGGCATTAGTATTTCTAGGAGAATTTGGACAGCATAACGGTTGTAAATGCTCGAAAAAAGGATTTGAGACATTCGCAACAGTTTGCAATACCACTCAACAACATCATGTCAAGGTTCTGGTTCAACCGACAACATACTAGGGTAATAGAAACTGAACCGAAGCATGGAACCAACAATCCTATAAGTTACTACGGATTAGTAACACGTGAACCTGATAGAGAGGAGAGAGCCTAGTCCTTAACCCGCGTAGAATGAGAAGAGTATGACTCAGATCAGAGGGCATGAGGTAAAGGAGTAAAAGCACCTTACGTTCCCTCCCACAATCAATTCCCCTACATATAACTAAAGCATTTCTAGACTCGACATCGACCAGTTTGGCTTATCGCACCTACAGGTAGTCCGGCTCTGATGCCAACGCTGTCAGGACCCCGATTCCAAGTCACACCGATCTAGCCTGTAACACCTCATATAACATTGCGGCCTCACGCACGGTACTCCCACGGGTGTCGCCTTACCATGGCCCGGGACCGTTTGCGCCTTTTGGCTCACGTATATGATAATGTCGCTAGCATCCATATGACAGAGAACCCGGGCCGACATGGCTAGTCGTGAACCCAAAGCGGCACTAACGTATGGGGACAGGCATACATGAATCAACATCGAACGTGTCGGTCAGCAGCGTGTGAATCCGGGCTGTAGCACAGGGCTAACAGGACTCCGGGAACCCGGGCTATAGCAGGCTAGGCAGGACTCCGGATGTCACCGCGTGACATTTCCCCGAAGGGACAGACACAGGAACGATATGACTCACATGCCGGCCAGTCAAGTGTCCAGAGCAGTAGTGCTGGGCTAGCAGGACTCCGGTGAACCGGGCTGTAGCGGACTACTATGGCTCAAGGAGGCACTAGACTACATTTCCCCATAAGAGAGGCTGCTAAAGATAAACAACTAGATTGTCGGATCCCACACATACCAAGCATTTCAAACATACACACAATATGCTCGATATGTGCAAATACAACATGGCATCACAACAAAACTCTACAACTCAAGTACTTTATTTAAAGGGCTCCGGAGAGCCTTACATAACTTGTTCATACAGATAGGGGTCACATGACCCGACACTCAAGTCATACAATCATACAAGAACATGCGGAAGCAAACTGTCTGGGTACAGACACTAAAAAGAAAGAAGGCTTGACGAAGCCTGTCTATCTACATAGGCCCTTCACAAGCCTAGATCACCACCTGGGTGGCGCGTCACTCGTCGTCGCCGAGTTCTACGTAGAACCCGTCCGAAGGGGCGGTGTTGTCGTCTGAAAACAGTAATTAAAGCAACATGAGTACAAAGGTACTCAGCAAGTCTTACAACAGATCCTACTATACATGTTCATTCTCAAGAAGGTAGTGGGGTTGTTGCAGCAAGCCATCTTTGACTCTTGGCTAAGCTATCCTACGATACACCACTTGTGAAATAGTTTTTCGCACACGAGTCCACTAATCACCATCTCAATACTCCACCGTGGATCCTCCCTCGTCATCCAACGAGAGGGCCATCCGCGGTACTCACACTTATCTTGAGGCTTTTAGTAGTATCCATTTACTTGTCTATGAACTACATAAGCCACCAAGTAGTCCTTTACCGCGGACGCGGCTATTCGAATACCCTGCAGGGGTGTACTTCGTCACACACGCTCTCACCACTTATCGTCGCTACACGACATGTACTCGGCAACCTTCAAGCGGAAGCGCAACGTGGGTGTCGGCCACAGCCTACCTAAACACTCGAGTCTCTAGTCCAGGTTTATCGCCTATTCAGGTTCCATCCGCAGGGAGTCCGGCCGAGGTTTCCACTTACGGCCCCGAACGATGTGTGCAGGGTTCCCGGTCACCAAACGGGCGACTCGGTACACCGGGCCACGAGCCTACCGCATCACAGCCCACCCCTTGGTCAGCGCTGTCCACGGCCTCCAGCTTACTACAAACACCAGAAACTACGTGCAACTCCTGGACAGAGGACAAGGGTGATTAAGAAGCCGAGGGGGTCCATTGGTTTCGGGCCCAATGTGTGGTAGTAGCTGAATCTTAAATCACGCATACAGATCTCAGTTCTTAGGGACGGTCTCAATGAAACAACCCACCATGTACTCCTACATGGCCTCCCATCGATACCTTTACCAAATCGTATTCAACACTTCACTCTCTTTACCGACACACACACTTTCACTCTAGTTCATCACCCTGATGAGCCAGACCTGACACAACTCTAAGCATAGCAAGCATAGCATTGTAGGAACACAACATGGCTCAATCAACTCCTACACATGCTAGTGGGTTTCATCTAGTTACTGTGGCAATGACAGGTCATGCAAAGGAAAGTGGGTTCAACTACCGCAACACACAGCAGTTTGAATCGCGTTGTCTTAATGCAGTAAACGAGAGCAGAAGCGAGAAGATGGGTTTGTATCGAAATGATCAATGGGTTGCTTGCCTGACAGAGTGGTGGTGGGATACTGCCCTTCAGTTGGATACTCGTGAATATCCTCGGAGGCAGGACCTACCACAATGAACACATCGAAGCACAATCAACATCAAGCAAGTGCAACAATATGATGCATGCATGGGACATGGCAAAATGGATGTATTGGGCTAATGCAACTAAGGCCAGAAGGGTTTGGACTAATTTGAATCAAAGATTCAAATTCCAAGTTCATAAATGGCCCATATTAGTGCTTTATCTTGTTCTGTATAAAACAGTAGGTTAACTTGCTTAATCATGCATGAAACCAGTACAGATGGATAGAATGGATTTTTCTGATCATTTTTCATATATAAATCTTTTCATTCTGAGCTATAGATTATTTTCTATGATTTTTTGAAGTTTGTGATAATTTCTGGAATTTCCAATATAAGAATAATTCCAGTAAAAGCTTTACTGCGTCAGCCTGACGTCAGTGTGACGTCAGCAAGTCAACGGGGTCGTCCAGGTCAAACCTGACGTGTGGGTCCCCTGTGTCAGTGTCACTGTTAGGTAATTAGTTAATTAGGATTAGTTTTAACTCTAACCCAGATTTATTTAGCAGGCGGGCCCCACTTGTCAGTGACCCTGGGGGAGGTCAAACCGTGGTCAAACCACGCTGACTCGCCGGCGTTTAGCCGCCGGCGACGTCCAGACGCGGCGGTGGAGTGCGGGTTTGCTCCTCCGGCGACCAAAAGGACGGCGGAGAGCACCTACGTGTAGCTGGGGGCGAACCGCGTCGACTGGTGGTGGTAGTGGAGCTCGGGGTCGCCGGAATCGACGCCGGCGACGAGCCGTGCGGCTGCCGGGGTACGGGCGTAGTCGAAACCGTAGCTAGAGAGCGCGGCGAGGAACGTGCGAGGGTGCTACGGGTTCCTGGCGTTGCGGTGAAGCTAATGGCTACGGTGGTGTGGCCGTTGGATGGCCGGAGCCTCGTCGGCGACGAGCTCGTGCGGCGGCGCGTTCGGGTGAGCTTCGTGTGGTAGCTACAGAGCTCGAGAGAGAGAGAGGAGAGGATGGGAGGGTGGCCATGCTCACGGCTGTTGCGACGGAGCAGGCGGCGAGGTCGGAGACGAGCTGTAGCAGTGGCGACGGCGGAGGGGATCTCCGACGGTGAGCGGCGAAGGCGAGGTCGGTGGCGGAGCTTCGGGGCAAACGAGCGCTCGGGGCTCGGCTTGCTCGAAGGAGTGGGCGACGGCGGTGCTGTAGGACACGGTGGTACGGCGCGAGGTCGACGGTGGGCGCGGCTACTCCGGTGAGGTGGCTGCGGCGGCGTCGGCCATGGTGGGGAGAAGGCGAGGGAGAGGCGATGGGGGAGAATGGCGATGTCCGGGGGCTCGGGGCGCGTCGAGGGAGGTCGGCCAGCTCATCCGCGGCGAGGGCGGCAAGCAGGTGGCGCGGTGGCGAGCTCGCGCTCGCCGGCGTCACCTCTCTGCCTGCTCTGGCGAGAGCAGGCAGCTGACTGGCGTGGGCCAGCACAGTGCTGGGCCGCCAGGTGGGCTGCCAGGTAAGTTCTCTGCCTTCTGTTCTTTTCTCTTTTTTATTTATTTCTGTACTGTGTTTTGAAATAGTAAAAATACTATTTCATTTGGAAAAATCCTGAAAATATTCTGAGGCACCTTTGAGATTATTCCCAACAGCCTAAAAATACTTTCAAGATTATTTGGGCATTTGAAAATATTTATAGCATTTAAAATGCCCAAATGCAAATACTTATGGCTTGTGCAAAAATCCAAGATGGCCTCCAAAAATATGAAACCATTTTTGGCAGAGGTTTTAGCCAAGACCAAAGGTGGTGAACATTTATGGAGGGCATTTCAGGTTCATTGGAAAGAATTTTAGTAAACCCTAGTTGTTCGGGGGGGGGGGGTGCTGGGGGTTTTCTGGCATCCCCATTTCAGGTTTATGTGAAATGTAGACATGATGCAACACTCTAATGCATGAACTAACTAGGATGTGACAATTATATCGATGAACTGGAGCTAGTGCCGTATCGCCCTAGGTTATAACTGTCACATGATGAATATCATCCAACAAGTCACCGATCCGATGCCTACGAATCTATTTATATTGATCTTGCTGCGTTACTATTGCTATCATCACTGTTACACTTGCTACAAATTACTGCTATCGCTGTTACTGGTACCATTGCTGCTATCACTACTATCAAAACTATCAAACTACTTTGCTACTGATCACTTTGCTGCAGATAATTAATCTCCACGTGTGGTTGAATTGACTACTCAGCTACTAATACCTTCAAATATTCTTTTTCTCCCCTTGTGTCGAATCTATAAATTTGGGTTGAATACTCTACCCTCGAAACTGTTGCAATCCCCTATACTTGTGGGTTATCACGTTTCTCCTTTTTTCCTTCCGCGAGAGGCACGGTTGTAATTTTATGAGAGACACTGGCGTGCCTCTTTCGGAAAGGGAAAAAATCCGTGCTCCTGGTTTGGTTTTTTTTTTCTGGTTTTTTGTGTGAAAAAATGTTCGTCAAAACCTATCAACATGGGATCTAGTTTTGAAGATATCGATGCGATGAATCTAATGCTGAAAACGGTTCAAGATTTGGACGCACGGTTTAAGAGATAAAACATTTTGAATAAACGAATCTACGAAAAATGGGAAAACTCCCAGGTTGCAACAAGTGGTGCACATGCATCGCGCCCCTTGTCACAACCTGGGGAGGTGGGAGTGATCTTTGCAATGAGTACCCTTAACTAGTGATTTCGATATGTACGGCATTGTGCAACAGAAAATTCCCTATTGAGCCGATCCATTTACCCTCATGGCTTTTTCTTCTATTTTTTTCCTGTTTTTCTATGGATCTTTCTTAAAAAAACCAGGAGTCATTGAAGAACCTTTTTCGTAGGTCATAGTTTGAATATTTTCATAAGAATCACCTATTCAACCCCCACTCCCCTCCTCCTCTAGTCGATAACTAGCACTTTCAACTCCTATAAACGATGTTGGAGTATCTGCCTCATTGCGGTTTCCAGGCACGAGAGTGCCATCCATGCCCTCCGTTTCACGTGCACCTTCTACCGCTGGCTCCATGGCGCTCTTCATGTCGTCCAATCTACGCGCGCGGCCGCCCTGCACCTAGTCGGTTTCCCTCGATGGAAAATGATGTGTGGGCCGTTGGCGCCGCCAAGGTTACTTGTATGGTGGTTTTTGTTGCGCCCACGAGCACCATCTCGTGCACTGCCCCGAGCGCAGAGGGCGAGGACAAATTGGCCTGTCAGCGTCCTTCGCTCCTGCGGGGCTGCTTGCACCGGCTTGCACGCTACTCCACGAGCGCCGGCCAGGGCGGGTTAGCCTGTCAGTGTTGTTGGCTTCCTACGAGGTTGGTTCAACGGATGTGCACGTGTGTCCGGCTCAGTGTGTTGCCTTCCCGACCGGCATGTCAGTTTTATTGGCTTCCTGTCAGGCCTGCCTTGGCTGTTCGACTTTGTTTGTGGATGCCCAGGTTGGCGTGTTGCATGCTGCGCTTCCACCCGGATTTTGGTTGCCCGACCCTTGTGATCGCGTATTCTAGCCGCCCGGCACCTATGGGGCGCTTTCTATGATGGTTGTCAGCCAAGTGGACCGATGAGGTTTGCTTGGTTTGTGTCGAATGCCAGGCGGGCTTCATTGGACGATTCTTTCTGGTGGCGGCGGGGGAAGATGGCAGCGAGGGGGAGAAGTTGACGGATGGTTAGGGTTTGCCCCGGTCGCTCGCGGGGGCAACTTAGGGGGAAGGTATTGCGCCCATGAAGTGAGAGAATGATGATCATTGTTTATGCAGTTGGACAGAAATGCAGAATTATGCCTTCCATGGAATCATAATAATGAAGGAAATATGCCCTAGAGGCAATAATAAAGTTGTTATTTATATTTTCTTATATCATGATAAATGTTTATTATTCATGCTAGAATTGTATTAACCGGAAACTTAGTACATGTGTGAATAGATAGACAAACAGAGTGTCACTAGTATGCCTCTACTTCACTAGCTCGTTGAATCAAAGATGGTTAAGTTTCCTAGCCATAGACATGAGTTGTCATTTGATTAACGAGATCACATCATTAGAGAATGATATGATTGACTTGACCCATTCCGTTAGCTTAGCACTTGATCGTTTAGTTTGTTGCTATTGCTTTCTTCATGACTTATACATGTTCCTATGACTATGAGATTATGCAACTCCCGAATACCGGAGGAACACTTAGTGTGCTATCAAATGTCACAACGTAACTGGGTGATTATAAAGATGCTCTACAGGTGTCTCCGATGGTGTTTGTTGGGTTGGCATAGATCGAGATTAGGATTTGTCACTCCGTGTTTCGGAGAGGTATATCTGGGCCCTCTCGTTAATGCACATCACTATAAGCCTTGCAAGCAATGTGACTAATGAGTTAGTTGCGGGATGATGCATTACGGAACGAGTAAAGAGACTTGCTGGTAACGAGATTGAACTAGGTATTGAGATACCGACGATCGAATCTCGGGCAAGTAACATACCGATGACAAAGGGAACAATGTATGTTGTTATGCGGTTTGACCGATAAAGATCTTTGTAGAATATGTAGGAACCAATATGAGCATCCAGGTTCTGCTATTGGTTATTGATCGGAGGTGAGTCTCGGTCATGTCTACATAGTTCTCGAACCCGTAGGGTCCGCACGATTAACGTCCGGTGACGATCGGTATTGTGAGTTTATGTGTTTTGATGTACCGAAGGTTGTTCGGAGTCCCGGATGTGATCACGGACATGACGAGGAGTCTCGAAATGGTCGAGACATAAAGATCGATATATTGGATGACTATGTTTGGACATCGGAATGGTTCCGGGTGAGTTCAGTCATTTACCGGAGTACCGGGAGAGGTTACCGAAACCCCCCGGGAAGTATATGGGCCTTATTGGGCCATAGTGGGAGAGAGGAGAAGGGAGCCTAGGAGGGGGCGCCCCCCCCCCCAAGCCCAATCCGAATTGGGTGGGGGCCCGGCCCCCCCTTTCCTTCCCCCTCTCTCCCCCTTCCTTCCTCTCCTAACCCAACTAGGGAAGAAGGGGGAATCCTACTCCCGGTGGGAGTAGGACTCCCCTTGGGCGCACCATAGAGGGCCGGCCCTCCCCCTCCTCCACTCCTTTATATAGGGGGAGGGGGGCACCCCATAGACACACAAGTTGACAATTGTCTTAGCTGCGGTGCCCCCCTCCACAGATTCCACCTCGGTCATATCGTTGTGGTGCTTAGGCGAAGCCCTGCGTCGGTAACTTCGTCATCACCGTCATCATGCCGTCGTGCTGACGAAGCTCTCCCTCGACACTCAGCTGGATCGAGAGTTCGTGGGACGTCACCGAGCCGAACGTGTGCAGATCGCGGAGGTGCCGTACTTTCGGTACTAGGATCGGTCGGATCGTGAAGACGTATGACTATATCAACCGCGTTGTCATAACGCTTCCGCTTTCGGTCTACGAGGGTACATGGACAACACTCTCTCCTCTCGTTGCTATGCATCACCTAGATGGATCTTGTGTGTGCGTAGGATTTTCTTTTTGAAATTACTGTGTTCTCCAACAAATAATCCATGCTCAGAGTCACTACATGTGGAAAATATGTATGATCCTTGCTTGAAACAAGGAAGAGGCACACAATACTCAGTTCCAACACAAAATCGACAACTAGTAAGTAGATATCCATCCAGTGCCAAACAATTATGAAAAATGCTTTAAAACAGTCGGATGATTTCTTACCTTCGTCAACCGGGTCCGGTGCCGTCTGATCTCAGGTGATCGTGTGGCCCAGAGGGCCTTTGTATACCCACGCGGAGGTGGCCCACCTTTGTGAGTTCGTGGCATGTATTAGCGTCCGCGTGACTAGTCTATTCTTTTGACGACCCTTCTTACACTTATACTTCATACACATTGCTTTTGCTAGATAACTGGAGTACATGTGTGATGGTACAAATAATTTCAAGACAAACCACATAACAAGTGGCAAATGACGATTCCAGTTCTGGACGCTGATCGTGGATGTTGCTTTGATTTGGCACTAGAAAGCTCATGGAGTCAAGGTCGCTTTGCATACAACGTCCTTGACGCCGCTGCGGCCGCAATTGCAGCATAATCGAAGCAGCCGGGCTACCGTTACCGCATCGCTAGGGCCGTTGAAGCACGCCATCGCACCGTCATCAAAGCAGCCATGGCTGTCGTAAAAAACTGCCACATCCGTGAAACACGTCATTGCAGCATCGTCGAAGCAATCGAGCCTCTGTCGTAGCATCCCCGCGATTGTCGAAGCATGATGTATCAGCATTGCCACGACTGTTCGAAGCACGTCGGCGCAACATCGCCATGGCCGTCGAAGCATGTCCTCGCAACATCATTGCGGCTGTCGGAGCGCGCCACGGTTGTTCGAAGCATCTCATCGCGCCATCGTCGTGGTCGGTACAGCACGCCTCGTAGCATCATTGCTGCCATCGAAGCACACCACATGTGTTAGAAGCATGTCGTTGTGCCAACGCCGCGGCCGACGCAGCACACCTCGTAGCATCGCGTGATTGTCGAAGCATGTCGTCGCAACATCCTTGAAGTAACCAGGATGCTATCGCAGCCTCGTCATCGCCGCCGTCACGGCAATGCCTTGTAGCATCGCCGCGGCCGTCGAAGCATGTCGTCGCGACATCGTTACAGCCATCAAAGCACAACACATATGTTCGAAGCATGTCATTGTGCCAATGTCGCGGCTGTCGCAACACGCCTCGTAGCATCGCCGTGACTGTCGAAGCATGTCGTCAGAACATCCTCGAAGTAACCGGATGCCGCCGCGGAACGCCAAGTAGCATCGCCGTGGCCGTTGAAGCATGTCGAGGCAACATCCTCGAAGCAACCGGGATGCCGTTGCAGCCTCGCCGTGGCTGTCGAAGCATACCACAAGCATCCGAAGCATATTGTCGCACCATTGTCGGGGCAGTGGTCCAGCATCGCAACACTGCCCCGCGGCCTCACAATGACGCCCGTAGCTGCCGGACCACCCTCGGAGCATCGTCGTCGTCTCGGCTTACAATGTGTCGGCCGTCGTACGCAGCAACCACTCCGCCGTTGATTTTGAAGCAGCTCATGTCAATACGTCGACGGCTGTCATTTCACTTCCAAAGCTGCACGTCGCTTCCCCGCAAAAAGAAAAAAAAACTGCACGTTGCTGCATGGCACTACAAGCCGGGAGGCTAGCTAGTACGTGAGCCAGGATGCGAACGCGCCAGCAACACGCGTGCCAGGAATACGAACGCGCGAGCGGCTGTGAGGCGTGCAATCGAGCGGCTGGGGAGGCGGCTGATCCCCGCGGGATCAGCCGGATGATTCCTAGCACTGGCCAACAATTATATACATCCAATGCAAGACCGAATAACATGACAAATTCGAATATGAAACACACAAGGGTTATTATCATGGCATAGTCGACCAAGTGACCTTCACCGAGATGGAGGCAAACTCGAGCATTATTTCTTGTCAGTCGCATCCATGGGTCTCGTTTGAAGCAAGAGTAGTGTTCAAGATCACCATTTTTAGAGCATTTCTGGTCAAATTTGAATTTCGGTGACATCGAACTTTCCAACTTCATGGTAACACATATCTTATTAAGCTACCTGGCTTGACAACAGTGCCATGAAAATGGCCGAGTTCTCCAGCATGACTCAAGGTGACCCACCACTACACAAATGATCTGAGAAAAAAATTGAACGAAGTATGTCCTTCTGACATGATTAACATATATTGCGTGTCCAGTGCAATGTGAACACATGCTAATGTGATATCGACCGCACGTCAACCGCCATTGATCTGACTCGTGAACGACCTGCAAGGTATCTTGTCGTTGTACTCTGTATGCATCATCAATTAATTGTAGGTCATCCTCTTCTTGCTTTATTTATTGAACGTCATGCCAAACTCAAGTAGAACACAGCAAGCTTCAGGCTATCATTCCCACAAAAGGGCCAAAATGGGGTGCCACCTATAGATGACAAGGAGCCTCCCTAGTTTGGCCAAACAAGTCAGCTTTCCCTTGCCCCCGCCACCTATATATATATGTGTCTGGGAGGCCCCCTCCTAGAGCACATCAAATCTTTGGAGGTGCCCTCCCGCATAGCTACACTCTAATCTCTCTCCCAGTCTAATTGGTTTAATACTAGAAATATACTCCTAATTAGATGGGATTGCCGCTAGGCTTCTCTCTCTCTAGTTTTATTTGAGCTCTTCGACTTGGATGGTGGAGCACTGCCGGATTGCTACTTCGGAATGTGTGGATACGTTAGAGGGGTCGTCTACTTCCACTCTAGATCCTTGGATCGTCTCAGTGCAATTTGTAAAATAGGGTCTAGCATAATGTACATGTACATGTATTTGTATACGTATGTAATTGTATTATGATCATCTATATAAAGAGACGTGAGGCTGGATGTTAGCCACCCACGCAAAACCCTAAACCTACCTCTTCAACTTGGTATCCGCCAGGTCGGGCCGCCGCCACACGTCCCTCGCGCCGCCGCCCGATCTCATCTTCCGCGTCGCCGCAGCTGCTTGCTAGCTAGCCACAGGGCCGCCACGTGAACACTACGCGCTGCCCGATCCATCCGCCGCCGCCGTCGCGCACCGCCTTTCCGCGCCGCCGCCGCCGCGAGTTTCTTCTCCGCCGCCGCGCGCTGTCCTCCTCCGCGCCGCCGCGATGTCGTCCGCCGCCCTTTCGCTCTCCAACAGCATCGGCACCATCACCTCGCCCGCGGCTGCCACCGTTCCCGCCGCCCTCGCCGTTCCGGCAATCTCCGTTCGCCTTGGCCGCCACAACTTCATGCTGTGGGGAGGCATCACCGGCACCGTCTTAGCCGGCGCCAACCTCCATGGCTACCTGGACGGCACCACGGCGCTCCCCGACAAGACCATCGCCGTCGGGACTGGCGAGGCTGCGACGACCGCCACTAATCCGGCGTACTATCATTGATGAACTCAGGATCAGAAGGTCAAGGGCCTTCTCCTTACCTCCATGGAGGAGGACATCGCCTGTCAGCTCATCAGCTGCGAGACAGCGCGGGCGGTATGGACGGCCGTCGGTGCCATGTACGGCGCGCAGAGTCGCGCCAACGTCCGTCACATCCGGCGTCAACTCCAGACGCTGCGGAAGGAGGAGATGTCCGCGGCTGAGTACATGCACAAGATGAAGGCCCTCGCCGACACCATGGCTGCCGCCGGCTCTCCGATTCGTGATGATGAGCTCATTGATCACATCCTCACCGGACTCGGCTCCGCCTACAACTCCATCGCCGCCTCCCTGGGTGTGAGTAACGCACCTATGCCCTACTCCAGCTTCTACTCGCTCGTCTTGTCGTTCGAAGCGTTGCAGGCTCAGCAGAGTGCGTCGGAGGGGTGGACTCCCTCCGCCAACGCCGTGACTCGCTCGGGCTCCTACGGCCAGGGTGGACGTGCTCCCTACTCGGAGCCATACCCCTCCCAAGGTGGGGGTCGCTCGGCCGATGGCAACGGCCAGCCCTGGCACGGTCGCCAAGGCGGCAACGGCGGCCCCAAAGGTGGCCGCGACCGCAACCCCTCCTACGCCGGCAATGGTCGGCAAAGTGGCGGGGGTAACAGCGGCAACAACGATGGTGGTGGCTGTCGCAACAATCGCTGGCGCCCCCGGTGTCAAATTTGCAAAAACTGGGGGCATGAGGCCGATGATTGTCGCAAGCGCTATGACCAGGACCACAACACTCGCTCCGTCAACTCGGCCTCCACCAACACTGTCGACTATCCTTGGGTACTGGACACCGGGGCTACGGATCACCTGACGAGTGATCTGGAACGCCTCCAGGTTCACGAGCGCTATGATGGCAAGGACCAGGTTCAGGTGGCCAATGGTGCAGGTTTGTCTATTTCACACATTGGTCATTCCCGTTTACCCGGTTCATCTCTTAAACTGCGCAACATCCTTCATGTTCCACACATCAGAGAGTATCTCCTTTCTGTCTACCGTCTTGTTTGTGATAATGACGTGTTTATTGAGTTTCACCGTCGTCTTTTCTTTGTTAAGGACAAAGCAACCAGGCGCGTCATTCTTCAAGGTAGCAGTCGCGGGGGGGTCTACCTGATTCCCTTTGCTCGTGCATCGTCCTCGTCATCTCGCCATGCTTCATCCAGTGTCCGCGTTGCGTCCTCGCAGTGGCATCAACGTCTAGGTCACCCTACCAATAATGTGGTCACCTCCATTGTTCGGAGCC
The DNA here is from genome assembly GCF_018294505.1 of Triticum aestivum. Classification (NCBI taxonomy): domain Eukaryota; kingdom Viridiplantae; phylum Streptophyta; class Magnoliopsida; order Poales; family Poaceae; genus Triticum; species Triticum aestivum. Next base: position 569,521,980 of record NC_057802.1, read on the forward strand.
ATGACCTTCCTTGTTCTAGTTTAAATAATTCACCATTAGTGTGTGATGCATGTCAGCGTGCTAAGAGTCATCAACTACCGTATTCTATGTCTTATCATGTCACTACTGTACCTCTTGAATTAATTAATTCAGATGTTTGGGGTCCCGCTATTGCGTCTGCGCGGGGGGGGGGGTACAAGTATTATGTTAGTTTTGTTGATGACTACACGCGGTTCACTTGGATTTATTTGCTTAAACATAAGTCTGATGTTGAGCAAGTCTTTTATAACTTTCAGGCTCATGTCGAACGCCTTTTGGATTGCAAAATCAAGGCCGTTCAGTCCGACTGGGGTGGTGAATACCACAAGCTTCATCGCTACTTTCAACGCACGGGCATCTCCCATCGTGTGTCGTGTCCACATACGTCTCAGCGGAACGGTATTGCCGAGCGCAAACACCGTCATTTGGTCGAGACCGGCCTCGCCTTACTGGCGCATTCGTCTCTCCCACTCCGGTTTTGGGATGAGGCCTTTCTTACGGCATGTTATCTCATCAACCGTATGCCCACTCCGGTTCTCAACAAGGACACGCCCCTGTTCCGTCTATTTCATGTTCAACCCAATTATTCCTCTCTTAGGATTTTTGGGTGTGCCTGCTGGCCTAGTCTCCGCAAGTATAATGCTCACAAGCTCGAGTTCCACTCCAAGATGTGTGTTTTCCTTGGTTATAGTCCTCTGCATAAGGGCTATAAATGTCTTGATCGCACCTCGGGTAGGATCTACATTTCTCATGATGTTGTTTTTGACGAGTCAGTTTTCCCTTACTCCAGCCCGGGTGTCTCGGTTGATATTGCTTCTATTGAGCACGCCCTCACTTTTCCATCCAATGAACCGGTTTCGGATGTCCATATGCGGAAATACGACCTGTCATATTTGTCACCTGACTTGTTTTCTGCATATGCTGCTCTAATTTCTTCCCAAGAAACCATCGCCGCACCTGCATCCGCCGGCGTGATCGACGTGCATGGCCCCGACGTGCATGCCCCGTCTCCCGGGGCTGCCTCGTCGGCCTCGCCCGCTGGCGCGTCTACGGCCCCATCGGCCTCGCCTGCTGGCACGACCGCGGGCCCGACTGGGTCGCCTGCTCCGTCCCCCGTCTCGCCTGGGTCGGCCCAGCCCGCCTCGCCTGCGTCGGACATCGCCGAGTCACCAGCCGCATCCCCTGGGCTGCCGTCCCTGCCTGGCTCCCCCTCGTCGCCTGGTTCGGCCCAGCCCGACGCGTCTCCCCGGCCCGTGTCGCCTGTTGCTGGAAATGGTTCAGCCGCGACACCACTGGTCAGGTCTTTGTCGTCGCCGCCACCATCTACCGACGATGCAGCTCCCGGGCACACTATGGTCACTCGTCACCGCGATCATACGCGTAAGGCCAAGACATACACAGATGGCACGGTGCGGTATGACACTCGTCGGCGTGCATTCTTTGCCGCACCCACTTCTCATCGTGATGCTCTTGGTGAACCGGCCTGGCGTGCCGCCATGTCTGCGGAATTTGCTGCCCTTTGTCACACGAACACATGGGTGTTGGTGCCTCGGTCTCCTGGTGTTAATGTTGTGAGCTGCAAGTGGATCTTTAAGACCAAGCATCGTTAGGATGGTTCTGTTGACAAGCACAAAGCTCGCCTTGTTGCTCGTGGTTTTACTCAACAGCAAGGGATCGACTATGGAGATACTTTCAGCCCCGTGGTGAAGCCTGCCACGGTTCGTCTGGTCCTCTCTCTCGCTGTCTCCCGTGGGTGGAGTCTTCGACAGATTGATGTGAGCAATGCTTTTCTCCACGGTTTTCTGGCCGAAGATGTCTACATGCAGCAGCCCCCTGGTTTTGAGGATGCTCGTTATCCCTCTCATGTCTGCAAACTCCAGAGGTCCATCTATGGGCTCAAACAGTCGCCACGTGCCTGGTATGCTCGGTTGAGTCAGCGGCTCTCACAGCTTGGTTTTGTTCCCTCCAAGGCAGATCCGTCCCTGTTCATCTTTTCACATGGTGCTATTCAGATATACATGCTGGTGTATGTTGATGATATTGTGATTGCTGGTTCTACACCTACTGTGGTGGATCGCCTTGTGCAGTCCTTGTCTGCGAGTTTTCCCATCAAAGACTTGGGCCGGTTGGAGTACTTCCTTGGATTGGAAGCGTCCTTTCATTCAGGGGGCATGACATTGACGCAGAAGAAGTATGCACTTGATCTCCTTCATCGCGTCAACATGGAGAACTGCAAGTCCACTTCTACGCCACTTGCTACATCCGAGAGCCTTTCGCGTCACAGTGGTGCATTGCTGAGTACTGACGACTCTTTCAGGTATCGCAGTGTAGTTGGAGCACTTCAGTATCTGACGCTCACTCGTCCAGATATCTCCTTTGCCGTGAACAAAGTGTGCCAGTTCCTGTCCCAGCCTACGGAGGTTCATTGGGAAGCAGTTAAGCGTATTCTGAGGTATGTCAAAGGTACGCTAGACACGGGACTACGGATTCGTAAGTCCAGATTTACTGGAGTCAGTATATTCACCGATGCAGACTGGGCAGGCTGTGTTGATGACAGGCGTTCTACTGGTGGCTTTGCTAAATTTGTTGGACCCAATCTTATATCTTGGAGTTCCAAGAAGCAGCCTACGGTCTCGAGGTCTAGCACCGAGGCAGAGTATAAGGCATTGGCCAATGGCGCGGCTGAAGCCATTTGGATAGACACAGTTCTCACAGAACTTGAAGTCACACGGCAGCGCACACCCATATTGTGGTGTGATAACTTAGGGGCAACTTACCTGACGGCGAATCCAGTGTTTCATGCTCGGACCAAACACATTGAGATTGATTTCCATTTTGTGAGGGAACGAGTAGCTGTTGGTAAACTGGAAGTCAGGTTTATCTCAACTGATAATCAGCTAGCGGATGTATTTACTAAACCCGCTACTCGACAGATGCTAGACCGTTTTAGAACCAATCTGAATCTTGTATGTAGTTCAGATTGAGGGGGCATGTAAAATAGGGTCTAGCATATTGTACATGTACACGTATTTGTATACGTATGTAATTGTATTATGATCATCTATATAAAGAGACGTGAGGCTGGATGTTAGCCACCCACGCAAAACCCTAAACCTACCTCTTCAACTCGATTCTCGCGTCTGGGAGGTATAACCTAGCTGTGGAAATCATTGCGCTTCACCAACTTCTTCACTACTTCCGCTACTCCTTTCGTTGGTGAGTTTGGTCGTTACTTGCACCTTCATAGTGTTCCTGGGTGTGATCATGTAGAATAATCTGGTTGTTGTGTAACATGTTCCCTTACAGTGTTCCAGTTTGGTGGTGCGATCATGATTGACTCGCTTTGTCTCGTTTCTCTCCACTTGATTCTTTCACATACGCGTACTGAGTAAACGATCTTTGCCGTACACATTAGATTTGCAGGGTCTAGTTCCCCTATTTGGCAATTCAAGCTAGGAGTTTTCTGGGGGTTAAGAACGAGGCAACTTTTATGTCTGATAAGTAAGATCAGAACAACAGATGTTTACTGAATTTTTGTGAGACTGTAAAGATTGAATATGTCTGCAAATTAAGTTAACTGGATATGTTGCACATTACGTGACTGAGATTGTTGACTGAAAATGATAATTATGTGTTTTATTGGGACTTGACATATTACTTTACTGAATTTGTTATCTGCCACAGTTTTAACTGAATTAGAGCACTTAACCTGTTAACTGAATGTGTGCGCGGAATATGTTAACTGAATTTCTGCAGTAAACATGTTATCTGGAATTCTGTACTGAATTTGTTAGCTCATTTGTTAGGTGAAGTAAAATTGATGTGAGTTTGTACACTTAATGTTTTATACTTGGAAGACAATGAACTTGTTTTGGCTATATCTCTCCCTGTTAATTATGGATGATTTCCTTCTTGCAATTTATATATGTTCTGTTTTGAGCTATCTCTCTGCCTGGTAATAAAAGTATGTGCATTGGTTGATACTTAGTATTTGTATGTCTGGTTCATGATGATGGTCACTGTGTGCAAAACGTTCATGGATAAATTCAGTACAAAACTGCACTGCATTTTTGTTGTAAAATTCAGTACAGAGCTGTGTGCAACAGAATTTTTTGTGATAATTTCATGATTAAATTCAGTACCAAACTATACTGTATTTTCTTTGTAAAAATATTCCGTACATATGTAATACCTTACTGCATTTCCGTTGTTAATGATGATGGTCACTGTATGCATTTCCTCTCTCTTTTGTATTGCCATGTTTCCCACCCGCAACACATACTATATAAGCACGCTGGTGACCACGCTTCAGAGCACCAAGTGCAAGTTCAGTAATCGCTATCTTTAGTTATCTTCAGAAAGTTTAGTAAGAGTAGTTCAGTTATCTGTAGTTCAGTTAGTTCAGTCAGTGCAAATAAAAATAATACTAGGGTGGTCTGAGCAAAAAATCTGCGCGCACGTCGCTCCGAAACAGCATAGGTCGCTGACAGTGGCCCCTTCGCATGTCACATCAGCGGCGGATATACACGCTTTTGAATGAAATGACCGTATTTGTACCAAATGACAAGTTTGATGACCAAAAGACCGTATTTTGAAAGATCTAGCACCAAACTGCACATCCGATGCAAGTTTAGTGACTTCCAGTGATATTACCTTGAAATGAATCTAGATGGTCATGCACTGCTATTCGTATCAATACAATTGTACCGAGCCAATGTTGGTAGGAGTTTTAACCACTTTTAGTGAGAAAACTTGCATCATGGGATCTTCCATGTGCAAATTGCACCTTCCGAGATGTACCTTGCAATCCCTCGGCTCTAATAACATCATTGGCTCTAGCTTTGCTTGACCAAAAATTACATATTATATTACAACAAACATTACATTGGAGATACTTATCATAAAAAAGATATGCTTTGTGTCTGCATTTTTGTGCTAAATTTGATGAAGTCATCATTGTCTAATAACACGATACAAGAGACACTAATCAAATAAATGATAGAAAACAATGCTAGATGATGAAAGAATGAGTACACTTTTAAAGAGGATCCGAGCTACAAGTGCACATCTAGAAATTTCAATTCAAACATGAAAAAAATGTTAAACAAAACCACTAGCACTAATAGAAAACGAAGCTTTATCACCGGTTCGTAAGGGCCTTTAGTGCCGGTTCTGCAACCGGCACTAAAGAGTGGAGACTAAAGGCCCCCCCCTTTAGTACCGGTTCGGCACGAACCGCCACTAAAGGCCCACCACGTGGCGTGAGCTCGCGCTGTGGTATGGGGGACCTTTAGTACCGGTTGGTGTTACCAACCGGTACTAAAGGTTTTTTTTGTGAATTTTTTTTTTGAAAATTTTGGAAAAAAAATTTGAATTTTTTTTCGATTTTCAATTTTTTGAATTATTTGATGATTTAGTCTCTAATCATCCCTCTTAACTACTCAAGTGTGGATCACTCATTCCAAATCGTCTAACTTCCTGGCGGTCACCCATTCCTGAGCACGCCTAACTTCGGAGTTCTATTCCCTCTACTTTTCAAGTCTGCACTTGTTGTTTTCCTGACAAACGTAAGCTGACAATCCTATTAACCCTCAGCAGTTTAGCTTGAGCATTAGGTCACACGTTTCACCGTTTGATTTTGAAACTATTATTCTAAAAAACAGTAATAATTTAGTAACACTAATATTTTTTGAATAAATTTGACCACAGTTTGACCATAGTTTGACCATAGTTTGACCATAGTTTGACCAGATTTGACCAAAATTGAAAAAATTGAAATAATTATTTAGTAATACTAATATTCTTGAATAATTATGTAGTAACATTAATACTTTTTGAATAAGTAGTTTGACCAGATTTAACCAAAAAAACTGAAATTTGAGCATATCTTTTTTTTCCTTTTGGAATTTGAGGATTCTAAAAAACTGCAAACAGACCGTAGGCTGTCAAAATCGTATGCGGATTTTCGTGCTGAATTTTTTGATATATTATACGTTTTTTCTGACATCGTATGCAAAAGTTATAGCCGTTTTACATTTTCCCTACACTTTTTGCAAAACATGTCCAAATTGAAGTTTTCAAAATTTCCTAACTAGTAGATGTAGTAATATAACTACCTCTCGAAGGATTTTATTTTTTGAAGTTTTTATCAT